>NC_047019.1:40862428-40886774 GCF_902652985.1 Pecten maximus
ATCAATCCTATATAATTTGATCGGGTCAAAACATTTTTCAAACACAAGCCAAAACTGATTTTTAGGGATGTAGAATCGCATTTGTAAGGGTCAGACACAGTTCAATGTTATATTCAAATTTATTTTGTCTGATCCTCTATATATACTTCAAACCAGAAACTAACGTCAATTGCCATATTGTGACGTCACGTTTTTCGCGCCATTATTTATTTTTCTTTCATAGAAGAATGAAAAGAATTTTTCGACCAATCACATTTGAGTATTTACCATGAAAACAGAGAAAAATTAATTATAGAATGATGTGCGCCACAAACCACCCAAAACATGTCACCATCAAGGTTGACAAATTATGTCCAAGAAGTTCACATGAATTGAATTTTCACTGTTTTTCATTGATGATTTGTTACTTCTCTCACATCAGTCACAGTACAAGCAAGCCATCCAGTAACAAAGAGGGTGAATCAAGGACTTGGTCTGGAGATGCAACACGAGGAACAGGCTTTGGATATACTGACATGGAAAGCAATGTCACCATCACAATGGATACAGAGGAAGAGATTCAGAAACGAGACAAACAGAACATCAAGGACCGACCGGAATGGATGGTTAAGAGCACAGTACAAACCACACCTTCCAGTGATGTTATAGATTTGGTAAATAGGCTCCACTGACAATCACTACCTCATTATAATATAATTTATAAGCTGAGAATCTTTTTTCTTATTTCTTAAAAGTTGCATACGCACTTTTTACCATTTTATTTTAATGGTCAATGTGTGCAGCTAAATTTATATGAAGCTCAAATAATGGAAAGGGCTACAATTATGTGTGTGCCATATATATTGTACAAATCTTTTTTCAGATTTCTTTTTTGAATGACACATGCAAATAATACAATAAGGGAAATTAGAAACAGGATTGTATTGATGGGAAAATAGCAAAACTTTTATTGCAAATGATTGAAACATTGATAAAATCATATCAAGGTATCATTTGCTTGAAAATGTCTTGTTTTTTATAACAAAGATTATACTGATTTATTACTAGCCTGACCGAATGGATATTGCTGGGCCATCTGGAGTGGAGCCTCCTAAACACCCAAATACCAATGAGATAGAGACTTTGTTGATTATACACGAGAAGAAAAGACGTGGTCCTCCCTTACCTGGGGCTTCAGGGATCCAAGGACCCGACAGCAACAGTTCAAGTAGTGACTCTGAAGATGAGAGAACCAATAAACCAAAACCAGCAGCAGCATCAGGTAGTGTGCTCACTAGTACTTTTAACATAGTGTTAGTATAGGACTGTATCCCACATCATTGGAGAGGGAGAATTATGTAAACATATCAAATATAATGCACAAATGTATCGTGTCATTTGTTAACTCACCTGTACAAAAGACTAGGGGGTTATGTCATGATACAGCATCCAGAACAGATATTATTGTGTTAATGAGTTGTATAGAATTAGTGATTTTGTTATTGAATTAACAGATACCTCTGATCAAAACTGGTATTATGATGACTTAAATAGATATTAAGAATGCTATGCAAAGGAAATACACAACAATACTATGAAGTGTGTATCTGTTGATTAGCAATACAGTTATAAGAAGCTCAAACCAGTAAACATCAACTAGACGTAAGTTCACATTTAGAATCTGTTCTCTGTTATACAGTGGAGGAGATGGAAAGCGATGAAGAAGAATCCATCCCAATGGTTAATGTTGATGGTGAACCAGTTCCTTATCATGAGGTCACAGATGATATGGTGGCCAAGATGTCTGCTGTAGAGAAGGAGGAATATATTCGAATAGGACAGGAGATGTACCAGGACATGTATGAGTGATGTCTGGTCAGTCAAGGACAGGAGATATACCAAGACATATATATGAGTGAGGTCTGTGGTCAGTCAAGGACAGTATGTGTACTAGGACGTGTATGAGTGATGGCTGGTCAGTCAAGGACAGGAGATATACCAAGACATATATATGAGTGAGGTCTGTGGTCAGTCCAGGACAGTATATGTACTAGGACTTGTATGAGTGATGTCTGTGGTCAGTCAAGGACAGGAGATATACTAAGACATATATATAAGTGAGGTCACTGGTCAGTCCAGGACAGTATGTGTACTAGGACATGTATGAGTGATGCCTGTGGTCAGTCAATGACAGGAGATATACCAAGACATATATATGAATGATGTCTGTGGTCAGTCAAGGACAGTATGTGTACTAGGACGTGTATGAGTGATGCCTGTGGTCAGTCAAGGACAGGAGATATACCAAGACATATATATGAGTGAGGTCTGGTCAGTCCAGGACAGTGTATACGTATGTACAGGGACATGTATGAGTGATGCCTGTGGTCAGTCAATGACAGGAGATATACCAAGACATATATATGAGTGAGGTCTGTGGTCAGTCCAGGACAGTATGTATACTAGGACGTATATGAGTGATGTCTGTGGTCAGTCAAGGACAGGAGATATACCAAGACATATATATGAGTGAGGTCTGTGGTCAGTCCAGGACAGTGTATGTACAGGGACATGTATGAGTGATGTATGTGTACAGTTCACTCTAGGACAGGATATGTGTGATAGGAAGTAGTGTTTTGTAAAGTGAATTTTCACTTGGTAAATAATTATGTAGAGCGATTGACTTAAAATGTCTTGTAAACATTTTATTGTTGAAAAGAAATCAATTAGAATATATATGCCCTATAAAATCCAAAATGCCAACATCATTTTGACCTAAAGATATGCACATATTGTGAATTATATAAATTTGTACACTGTATATTGTGTATTATGCTAAAATCTGAAGTGCTGATCACTTACTGGTATATTCTATGTGTACACAAAAAATATCAGGCAAAAGTTATAAGCGTCCTTCTTAGTCACATTCATCAGACAGTGGGTTGTTAAAATCGCTCTGCATCTGTGGTCCATCCTTAATCTTGTTACAGCTATTTCTTGAGATGTACTGGGTGGATCTTCCTCAAATTTCATATGTAGGTTTCCCTTAGTTTCTGTTCATTTTTGAGACTGATCTGGAAAGCGAAATGTCGTACACGCAGCCATCTTTGATATTGACAGTTGAATATTGTTTTTTTCTTGAGAAGTTAAAGAAAGTTTTGTCTGAAAATTGATGTGTAGATTCCCCCTTGGTCCATAGTTGTGTCCATTCAATTTTTAGTCTGATCTGGAAAACAAAATGGCCAGCAGGTAACCATCTTGAATATTTCCACAATTGAAGTTTGTTTTCACTATTTCTGAAACTTTAGGACCAGATTCATCTCAATCAGTAGTTGTGCCCATTCAATTTTGTTTTAGGATGACAAAATGGCTGACAAGCAGCCATGTTGGATTTTGATTGTTGAAGATAGATATTGCTATTTTATGAGGTCATTTGACCCAAAGGGTCAGGATGACCTATATCCATCGTGTTTCGTCAGTCGTCGTGCGCCATCTGCCGTCCCTAAGACTTTTAAGGTCATCTGACCCAAAGGGTCAGGATGACCTTAGCCATTGTGCTCCGTCCGCAGCCGTCCGCCGTGCGTAAAACTTTTTATTTCAAAACGCTACTCCTCCTTAACCCTTGGCTGGATCACTACCAAATTTAGTGTGAAACATCATTGGGTAGGACAATTATATTTTTAGATCATCTGACCCAAAAGGTCAGGATGACCTATAACCATCGTGTTTCCGTCCGTCGTCGTGCGCCATCCCCGCGTGCATAAACTTTTCCATTCAAAACCCTACTCCTCCTTAACCCCAAGGCTGATTACTTCCAAATTTAATATTAAGCGTCATTGGGTGAGGGCAATCATATTTTATATAAATGAGACTGGTCTGACCCCTGGGGCCAGAGGGGTGGGCCCCCAAAAGGGAACTTAGACAAAATTTTGCTTTAAAACCTACTCTTCTTGAACCTTTCAGTGGATTACAACCAAATTTGGTTTGAAAAATAATAAGCGGATGGCAATCAAAATAATTTATATACATGAGGCTTGTAGGACCCCTGGGGACAAGGCCGAGGCCCCAAAAGGGGAATTTAGCCAAAATTTTGCTTTAAAATGCTACTCCTCCTTTATGCCTTAATTGATATTACAACCATATGCCTATTTAATATGATACATCATTGGGGAAGGGCAATCCTAATTGATATAAATGAGGGTGGTCCGACCCATGAAGACAGATGGGCATGGCCCAAAAATGGGAACTTATTGACTTAAATTTTGCTTTACTAAGTAAGATGCTGCTCCTCTTTTAAGCCTAAGCAAAATGGATAAAAACCAAATTTTATCTGAAATATAACTGGCTGCGAATAGACAATTTATGGTAATGATGCTGGATTAAGGGGTGTGTCCCTGCTGTAAGTGTTTGTCAGATGACCGTTTAGGCCCATGGGCCTCTTGTTTCTTGTGAAATACTGGAGGGACATTTGTTAAACCACATTATTAGCCCACCATCTGATGATGGGCTTTTCAGATCGCTATGCAGCCATAAACAATCCTTGTTATCGCTATTTCTTGATAAGTACGTATACTGAAGGGATATTTCTCAAACTGCATGTATAGATTCTCATTGGTCCCTAGTTGTGCCAATTCAATTTAAATTTGTTCTGGGGAAAAATGACTGACAGGTGGCAATCTTGGATTTTGATAATTGAGGTTGTTATAGCTTTTTCTTGAAAACCTTGAAGAATATTTCTCAAATGTGATGAGTAGGTTCCTCTTGGTCCCTTGTTGAGCTAATTCAGTTTAGGTTTTTGATCAGAAAAACAATAACTTTATTCTTGAAAAGAACTGAAGGGATGTTTTTCAAGGATAAAGAAGGGAAAAGTAAAGAGAAGATCAATCTGACATGAAACGAATAAAGATCATTCAATGGTGGGCGCCAAGATCCCTCTAGATATCTTCTTAGTCCCTAGTTGTGCATTCAGTTTTGAACGTAATCAGGTAAACAAAATGGCCGACAGGTAGCCACCGTTGATTTTGATATTTGAAGATTTTTAGGTCACCTGAGACAAAGTCTCAAGTGACCTATTCTAATCGCCTTTTGTCCATTGTCGTCTGTCGTCCGTCCGTAAACAATTTACATTTTTCGACTTATTCTCCAAAACCGCTTAACCAAAATCAATGAAATTTTGCAGAAAGCTTCTATGGCTGAAGGTCAACCAAAATTGTGAATTATATGGTCCCCACCCCCAGGGGCCTGACAGGGGATGACAGCTTAATGATATGCACATGTTGGCCCTGACTGACCCCTTGGACTGATGGGTGGGGCCAAAAAGTGTCAATAAGATTAACTGAAATATTTCAAATCTCAGGTGACCGATTTTTTGGCAGATCTGGAAATCAAAATGGCGGACAGGTTGTCATCTTGGATTTTGACAGTTGAAATTTGTTATCATTATATTTCAGAAGTTCTTTTGTATCTTTCTTAGACTTCATATGAAGGTTTCCCATGGGAAAAGGAGGGAAAAGATCAGTCTTTCATTTTGACCGATCCAGATCATTATTTTTTTCTACTGTTATGATTGATAATTGTGTTGTGCATTGAGGATGTTGATCAAGAGTGATATATGTCATAGAGTTGATTAATATAAAACAGACTATCGTGTATTGTAAACAACATGGTTTTGTATTTATCTCTTCATATTTATATCATTTAGTGGTAAATAAAATAAAGAAGTATTTACCTCATTTCAGTATTATATTTATACACCCTCACCTCACTTAGTGAAAAGGGGATTATCCGGATAATGCATGTGCTCGTATATATTTGTATACAAAATGTACCTGTAAGATACTGTATCTAACAGGAATCCCTCAACAGAATATGGTATCATAAGATCAAGTTCTGTGCCTGATTTGATTTCGGTATAGTTATCGGTGAAGGTGAAAGAGTCATGTGCATATGATACTCTTATCTCAACTGAATTCGTGATTAAGCATCAATCAATTATCATATATATACAGTATATAAAAGTCGAAATGAAGTCTAGAGTGAACAATTTAATTCATTCACAAGTTTAATGCATCATTTATGTAATCATCACAGTCTCACCAAAACTTTTTTTTAGTAAATCCGACAAACTTTACATCATTGAGTCATCCGTCAACATTTGATTCAAATCACTACTAGTTAGAAAGTCCTGAATGGATTTGAACCAAAAAATTGTCAGAAATATACTTGGGGGAAGGGGAACAGATTTGCATAAATGGTGACTGACACCCCTTGGGCCAGAGGGGCAGGGCCTAATAGGGGAGATAGATATATAGGTAAGTCCTTTAAATTACTACTTGTCATAAAGTAATGAATAGATTTGAACCAAATTTGGTCATAAACATCCTTGGGGGAATGGGGAATAGATTTTGCATAAATCGTGACACTGACCCTCCTGGGACCAGAGGGATGGGGCCCAGTTGGAGAAATAGAAGCAACTCCTTTAAATTGTACTAGATAAAAAGTCCGGGATGGATTTGAACCAAATTTACTCCAAAAGATCCTTGGGGAAAGGGGAACAGATTTTGCATAAATGGTGGCTGTGACCCCCCTTGGGCCAGAGGGGCCGGCCCAGTAGGGAAAATAGAGGTAATGCCTTCAAACCGCTACTTGTCGAAAAGTCCTGAATGGATTTGAAATTTGGTCAAAAATATTCTTATGGGAAGGGGAACAGATTTTGCATAAATGGTGACTATGACTCCTCGCCTCGGTTGGAAAAATCGGCAAATTTTAATGAGGTGAATACAAAGGTTTGCTCTGGTTGGTCAAAAACGACAAACTTCTATTTTCACTGCAAAATCTTTTTTTTTTTTTTTTTTTCAGGTTCAAAATAATTTTATTTATCAAAAGCAGGCATGGAATATACAGGTATAAAGTATACATTTGTGTCCTCACGCAGGAGAAGATTCATTCGACACACATCTCTCTATTTTCCTTTTTTGTTTATTTACTGTTTACTTGTAAATATAGATGACAAATGTACATACGTGTACCTCTCAGCTGCAGTTAGAATCCAGACAGTATATATATGTGGCTGACGGGATTGCCTCACCTAACCGTTTTGCTTTCATCTTCCTGTAGTGAGAGGTAATTACGCTAAAGTGACAAATATTTGTATGACAATAATTTATGTAACTTTAATTTATCCTGGTTTACACACGTGGTGCAAATATATCACAACGTTCCATACTATTCATTCATTTTGTAACACATATATCGCAAGAGTTCCATGCTATAAAAGATTTTTTTAAATATATATATATATATATGACTTCACACACGCATCCATATCTACATATAAAAAAAACCACCCATGCACGTGATCACACGCTTACATACATGCTTTCATACATAGTTATATGTTATGTTTACTTTTAACTCACAACACAACCTTATAAACAATAACATCGTCTACCATATATAAAACCAGCCGAGACACTGTGGCCCCGTTACTATTCTATTTATATATATTTATTGATAAGCTTTTATTTGTTGCATATTTCTGCCAGTATTTCATTTGATATCAATTTCTTTCTTTTTTTTTTCTTTTTTTTTTTAAATCTTATATTTAGGTAATTGGACTCGAAAAGGTCAGGATGACCTATAGTCATCGTGCTTCGTCCGTCAGCCGTTCGCTGTGCGTAAACTTTTCACATTTCAAACTTCTTCTCAAGTTAAACTTCTTCTCCAGTTCCACTGGCGCAATTGAGCTGGAAAGTGGTGAGGACGTTAAGGAAGTGTTATTATTTTTCAGCCTCATAAAAACTTTGACATGACGGCCATTTTGTAACATGATTGCGCAATCATGGTTTTCCTGAACAACACCAATTTCAAATTTTTTCTCAAGTTCCACCAGTGGGATTCAGCTCTAACTTACTTGAAATGATCCTTAGACGGTCCTGACAAAGTGTTGTTATTTTTTGGGTCGGTCAGAAATCCAAGATGGCCACCATGGCAGCCATCTTGAAAAACACACTTTAAACTTCTTCTCTCGTTCCGCTGGTGTCGTTGAGCTGGAAATTGGTGAGGATGTTAAGGAAGGAGAGTCAACAAAGTGTTGTTATTTTTTTTGCCTCTTAAAAATTAACTTTGACATGGCAGCCACGGCGACCATTTTGTAACATGATTGCGCAATCATGGATTTCCTGAATAACACCTATTTCAAATTTCTTCTTGGATCCAAAGTCCAGAATGGCTGCCATGGCCAGCAGTGGACTCGCTGCAGAGTATGTATACTACAATAGTAAAAGGGTCTTTAGTCAGGTGACCGTTAAGCCCCATGGGCCTCTTGTTTCACTGCTCATCGCTACAGTCAAAATATAATTTTTATTAGTTTGATAAATTTCTATATTTCACTGACAAAAAGGCAATAAAATCGTTTGTTTCAATGAATCATGTCTGCCGGTGTTCAGAACTTCGGGAATATTCCGACGTTTATACAATAACATGTTACGTTACTTTCAGTCGTCTGCATGAATTAGAATTGGAAAGTTAAAAGCATATAAAGTATAGAAGGGAAAACAATAGTTTAAACCACCCAAAGAGGAAGGGGGGGGGGGGGGGGGGGGGGGGGGGGGGATCCTTATTAAATGTAAAATATTTACCAGTAACGCTGATTCCAATTATTTAAATGCAACATGTTTATCCATTTTTTTTGAGAGTTTGAAAGGGTTGCGTAAAATTGGTTTCGATTGCAGAGTCAAACATTTGTAAATTGTGTTGCCTTTGCTATAATTATTGTATTTTTTTTTTTTTTTTTTTGTGAAATTGTGAATGTCAGATATATCTATCGCATGTAATTATTATAATTTTCATATCATCTGTCGTTCAATATGCGTTAAAACATGTTAACAACAAAACAATATAAACCAACAACAACAAAAATCCTACGACGTCGCGTTCTTTCCCACGCATCAAAATTGCTATGCAAATAAAATTTTCATTTCTACAGTTATAACGTCCGATTCAAATTTGAAAAAAAACCCACTTCCGATGTAAAGAAGGCCTGTATTGTCCATCACATATACATACAATGAATAAGGAAATAGATCCATTGTAACACACATGCATGACATACACGTAGGTTAGATTTAAAATTGAAACAAGAGGCCCATGGGGCCTGTATCGCTCACCTGGTTAGATTTGACCAAATGTCAAAATAATGTTCATGTTCAATTCATTTTATTTGTCAATCCCAAACAATGCTACATATGGTTAAAGTGTGGGGATTCCAACTGCTTTAAAGAAATATAGTAGCGATTTAAAGTAAATACCTCTATTTCCCCTTTTGGGCCCCTCGGGGATCAGAGTCGCCATTTATGCAAAATCTGTTCCCCTTCCTATTTCCCCAAGGATGTTTCTGACTTGATAAGTTTAAAATACATTCATAACTTTATTCCTAGTAGCGATTTAAAGGAATAACCTCTATTTACCCTATTAGGCCCCGCCCCTTGGGGCCCCTCGGGGGTCAGAATCACCATTTATGCAAAATCTGTTCCCCTTCCCCCAAGGATGTTTCTGACCATATTGGGTTTAAATCCATTCATAACTTTATGACAACTAGTGATTTAAATGAATTGCCTCAATTCCCCCTATTGGGCCCCGCCCCTTGGGGGTCAGAGTCACCATTTATGCAAAATCTGATCCCCTTCCGCCAAGGATGTTTCTGACCCAATTGGGTTCAAACCCATTCATAACTTTATGACAAGTAGTGATTTAAAGGAATTACCTCAATTTCCCCTATTGGGCCCCTTGAGTGTCAGAGTCACCATTTATGCAAAATCTGATCCACTTCCGCCAAGGATGTATCTGACCAAATTTGGTCAATATCCAATAAAAACTTTTTGACTAGTAGCGATTTAAAGGAACTACCTCTATTTCCCCTCTTCGGCCCCGCCCCTCGGGCCCCTTGGGGTCAGTCACCATTTATGCAAAATCTGATCCCCTTCCGCCAAGGATGTTTCTGACCAAATTTGGTCAATATCCAATAAGAACTTTTTGACTAGTAGCGATTTAAAGCAAATGTTGACGGACGGACGGACGGACGGACGGACGACGGACGGCCGGACAGACGACGGACGCCGCGCCATGGCATAAGCTCACCGGACCTTCGGTCCAGGTGAGCTAAAAAATGAAAGTGTCGTTATTTATTATGACATTGTTCGTTGCGATGGTTAATCTGATAGTGCCAAGTTATTGATAACATGATAACGAAACCATAATTCCCACTCAAAATCGATAATTCATTCGTTCATAATATTATGTTTACAAAACAAGGACAACTTATGAGCACACAAAAAAAAAAACAACAACAAAAAGACAACAACATATATTTGCATGGAAACCCTTAAAGAAGTACAAGCAAAATACCACGTGCTCTGGTGGAGTGAGCGTCTTCCGCTTCATCAACGACCCCCCGCGGCGCAAAATCCAAGTCAAATGTGGGTTACGTGACATTCCCAGAATGAGAACTAGTGTTGCTGACAACGGAACTAACTAATAGGCACATCAAGAAGCATCCGACATGTCTGACTATTTTCAAATGAGATAATTATTTTTAGTGTCGAAAGGCGGTATAGAAATGAACAAATGCCATACTATGAAAGGCTGCTTTAACTCGTTTTAACGCTTTATTTTTTCACATTTAATGCGTTACTTGTTTACGCTTTTTGATCCAGTTTTTGTTTGTTTGAACAGCCCTTCATACCATATAGTGGTAAATATAGTGCAAAATGTATTTATTGTATATTATGATTTGCATGCCTTGTTAAATGTTATCATGTAAATAATAATATATGAACTGTATTAGAAGAAAGGGCGTTGATATGTTGTAAAAACGTGTGCCTTTTCCTCTGCTCGATTTTGGGGCAATTGAATAATATGCTTAAATCTAAAAGCAAAGTACATGTATAATCTGCAGATATGAATTCTTAAATGGGTAAAGGAAGATTCATTGACTAGCGCAACATATCGTGAGTTGTCTTTGATTAAGCTATCTGACGTTCATATTACCTATGAATGACAAATGGAAGCACATGTGCTAAATGCCTAAATTAATTTTATTTATTGTTGAAATACTTTACAACCATGAAGAATATTGCATTGATTAATTGATTGATTACATAGAAAAAGATTGCGCACTGAATTGAACAATGAGCAATTTCCCAGGAAGATACATATATATATGGATTGTGATACATCGGACTAGCCTGATATGTCATATCAACTGAACTTCGGCAATGGTGAGAAAATAATTTTCGAGGTAAACGTAAACCGTCCCATTCAAATATACTACCGCTCCTGAAGACATGCACGAAGTCGATATATGCCTAGAGCACAAAACAAGAACATTATCATATCTATTATATTAACTTTATATATTTGCTCGCTATTCCCGATAAAACCTTCGACCGGATAAACGTCGAATGTACGAATGTTTTAGCAAAAAATATGTTGTTTGAAACAGCAGAGACCTATATACTGATGGATAGGTCTCTGGAAACAGGGATACTTCAAAATATGAAATGATATGGTCCCAACAAAGAGAGCACATGATTCCACATTTTAACTATCTGCTAGCATGCATCACGTTTTACTAGTGTTTATTTCTATTCAGCAATCAAAATTGTTAAGGAAAATCTAGCGGAATTAATTCGATTTTAAGTTGCTTTTTTGTGTGTTTTTAACTGAACGAAGGCTATATTTTGTGTATTTATGAGCTAGTTTATAATTAGCCTCGCGTTTAACATATAACATTGGGCAGTAAAATTAGATCTACATATAAAACTATAAAGTCAACTATATTGTTTCGTGAAAGTGTTAGAGTTCTACTTCATGAGTTGTGAATATTGATTATAAATTTACACCAGGGCATGGTTCATTCATAACTAAGCAATCACCGTACAGAGGACGCTTAAATATGAAAATCCATTCCTTCAAGCTTCTGATTGACTATGACTGTCGCACCATACTCTTGCTTGTCTAGCGAACCGCCCATGAATACCATATTTGGCACAGGTGTAACCAACGGTTTACTCATCGGATGTGAAACAGTGGAGAGATAAAGATTGTAACCGCATTCCGTTCCGTTTGCTGTTTTCTAGTGCGACATAAACATGGACGCCTTACGTCGTGCGATGAAGAAGAGTCCCAATGTGTTGCGTGACGGCTTTGGGAAGTCCCGACACAAGAGTAAGTAGCATGTAAGAGGACTATGACCCCCATGGTCAATGACCTGGTCCCTGCGAATTTAGTCACACTGTTTACTCGGGAGGGGGAAGGTGGGGTTACGTATATCCTAAGCCTCTCTCTAGCGTTACTGTGGTAGACTGCTCTTTGAGTAGACTCGGTCAGTCGGGGATATACTTCCACTGGGCGTTGCCAACGTGTGTGGTTTAGTAAATTTCCACGTTAGACTTACCTACTTGATTGGGCGAACGCCAGTCTGTCTTACCTCTTTTAGTATCTAGTACACAGCCGGTCTTATAAATTGTTTACATGCAATAGATGTCAGAAGTACATCAGTGCATCCTGGTTATAATAACACTTTAGAGTATTTTTCTTATGTGTGTTTTGTTTAACATTAGGTTTAATTGCCATCAGAAAGATCCAACTGTACAGTACAGCTGATACTACTTTCATTTATGCAACAGTTGTGTTAACGTTGATGCCTGGTGGTATGTATACATATTACTGGCGTCATGCTTTCCGTATGGTATAGTCAGCGCATCATGTACACATGGTTACATTTATATACGGAATTTTTTTTATTTTTATAAGCTGTATATAATGATAATAACTTGAAAATAGTTACCTTGAACAGCAATAATTATGTCATATTTTTTCAATATCAATATATAGAGTTAGGATATTGAATGGTTTCCCGTTTGATATAACATATACCCGGTATGTCACGAGTGTGACAGAATATCAATATTTTCACGAGTGTGAATCATGAGTAAAAAATATTGAAATATTCTGTTATACACGTAAAATATATGTTATATTAATCGGGAACCATTCAGTTTTCTTTTTATGGCATTTTATATACTTAAAAACAAAATTTAAACATTGAAAAATTAATACTGCATGTTGAAAAGTGCAGGAATCAGTAACATAATTCATGACGTCATCTCTCTGTGACGTTACTCCATGTCAACTTGAGTGAGCCATTTTGAAAGGACAGATCAACGCAATTTAAGCGTTTTCTGCTGTTATCAGATAATCTGTACATAAAAAGCTAATTATGTCAAGTGAAATTTCTGTGAGAGATACAGCAAAATAACCAATTTTTCTGTCTTTGCTTTGATTAGAAAAATCTGCAAGTTCAATGAGGTGAATACAAAGGTTCACTCTGACTGGTCAAAAACGAACAATTTATCTTTTCACTGCAAAACTTATATCTTCACTGCTTATCGCTGGAGTGAAAATCGAGAAGTTTTATTAGTTTGATAAATTTCAAAAATTCAATAAATATTAATACTTAACTTTACATTTAGATAATAAAATAACAACATATATTAACCAGATCCAGTTTCATTACTATTCCTTAAGTTAAAATGACATGATGCATATGTCATTTATAACTTATAAGGCTACATTCTAATACCATATATGTATCACTTAAGCCTCTATTTTTTTTCATAAATTTTTATAAAACTTAATGAAGTTAATTTCCTAATCACTTACGGCTTTATCTTTATTTAATTTCTTTCAAATCTGCTCAGTTTTATCAACAATTCATAAGTAAAGTATGTAATAAACATCTAGAAATAGAATGTGAACCAACCCTGTGCGCTAAGTTACATGCCCAGATGATAAACAGAAAAGCATGGGGTTGTTTATATCCAGTGCAGAGAAGATACACTACCAATTCATGGTGGCATTTCACACTTAACTTATTTTTATTTTTTTCTAACAGCTCTCACTCTATGAGTTGTAGGTGATGTGGCTATACCCAATCCTTTTCTTTGCCTCTATATACATGTATATAGCAGCAAGCCAGCAACAAGTATGTCTGATTGACTTTGAGCTGCTGATTCATAGCTTTGATCACCAGTTCGCTATTCTTCACATCAGACCGGCATGCTTGCATGCATGACATATTTTCTGCAGCTCATTTAAGTATATAACGAGAGCGGAGCACTGCATTGAGATTCCCTGTAATCAATGTCACTGTGTAGTTTCAGGTTTTAATTGCAATTACAGTACATGTATTGCATTTCATGATATATCATCATTAGGGTCTATTTTGCATCATTCAACATATTTTTGTAATTTTGTCAGAATTTATATGTCATGAAAACATAGTGGAGATAAACCAGTAAACAATGACCCAGACCTTAGTTCTTGTAATATATATACCTCCCCCAAATTTTTCATTATGCATCTCTATTATAGTAAACACCTTTAATGCCAAAAACTAAAGCTGCTGTATCATACAAACACATATTGGGTCTGAATGGTTTCTACAAGTCGGGACAAGAAAAAACTGAGTTCAAATGGCTCTGGGCCAGTAGGTTAAGTTGTGGGCATATATATGTGCAAATGTCTCATCATTTTTAGCTGGCTGGGAAAAGTCAAGGGTAGTTGTTGCTATCCCAGGGGATGGCGACATTTGTAAACAGCTAGTTTCAAGTTTGAAAAAAACCAGTGTTGGGTCAATTATACTAATGAGGATGTAGCTTAGGTATTTGACATGTGTGTTCTTTGTGACAATTGCAAGACCTTAAGTTTAATTTCCATTCACGGACCTTCTGACCTTGACTGTTACCTTTGATCTACTTTAAAAATAAAAGACTTTAACCTTGGCCACTTTATGTTAATAATACAAGATAGGGCTTTCAATTTCATATTTATTATTTAACATGTTTTGCTTGAATTGTGAGAAGACTCTTTCCATTGGTACAAATTGTACTACATTTGCAGACCAGCTGGCTTTGACAGTGACATTTACTTCTTTTTTTTTTAAATATGAATTTTGAATTTCCACAAACTTGGCAAGTTATATGTTGTCTTTTGACACCTCTTGTTACCTTTTCCTTAGAGTAGTTTAAGATACTAGTGATTCAGTTTAATTGGACCTGACTACATGCATGCATATTTCAACTTTGGGCAAGTACTTTTGAACTCAAACATGTCTGAAGGACAAGTGTCGGTGAGGCTGTTTTTTATTTTATTTGTTCCTGTCCTGCACTAGCAATTTTTATATGGGGCCCAGGCCAGCCATAGCATATCAATGGCACACATTATATATGGTGCTGATATCAGGCTGCTCCTAATTATAATTCTCCAGGTGAATTTATCTGGCCTTTTGCAATTGGCCATAGATTAAGTTCTGCACTGCAGCCGCAGGAACATGAGGCAATTAGTCGAACTTGTGGGCATGATTTCAAGAAGTTTTATACTAATTATTCTTATGAAAAAATTAAATGTCTTAAATTGGAATAATTCATTTAATTTGTATTGTAATATCAGCCATTAAACACAGAAGGACTGAGATATTGTCTAATAGAACTAGTACTGCCTTACTCCTATATAATATCTGATTAGTGCACAGACTGCAGACACTCACTAAGTGGGCTATGGAGGTTAAGATGGAGGGTTGCTCTAGCTAGGCCATCATCACACCATCGATCATTACTGTGTACCAGGTACTTAGCTACAAACAGAGCTTATCAGGGGTCCAGATTGGCAAGCTGTTTCTAGATCTCAGTTTAATGATCCCTCATGACCACTCACAATCTGGCAAGGTACAGACGAAACATCTCTGAAACAATTATACTTACCAATACCTGTACATTGTATTAATATTGAATTTCAAACAATGCCTTTTTTTTGTCAAATTCATGTTAAATAAGTTTTTGTTTACTAGATGTAGGTAATATAGGTATAATATCAGGATTGGATTCTGTTAATGGTATATCACATGTAGCAAATCTATTGCTATTCATCTTATATAACATGCCAGTATACATAAGTTATATAGATTTCAATTGTGAAATGTGAAACTCACCCCAACCCCCTACTGTCACAGCAGTGTTTGTTTCTTTATAATTAACTCATACCCACAAAGAAGATTTTGAATTAATTGTTCATTTTCTATATAATTATACTCATCTATCTATACCATCAAAGAAAATTTTGAATAAATTACAATTGTATAACTCATCACAGAAGATTTTAAATCAATTGTATGCATATAAGTCATCTTTACCCTTTACCCCCACACAATGTTTTGATTTGATTGTTTAACTCATATCCCCACACAAGATTTTTGGGATAAAGGGCTACCAAGTTTGTTTGAACTGATGATCGTTTGTTCGAACTGATGATCTTGACCTTCATTCAAGGTCACAGGGGTTAAATATGCCAACATCTTTAAAAACTTCTTGATAACCAAGAGGCCCAGAGACCTGATATTGCGTTTGTAGCATTCTGGGGTAAAGGGCTATATATGAAGATAGTTCAAATGATTGACATTGACCTTCATTCAAGGTCAAACAGGTCAAATATGCTAAAATATTTAAACAACTTCTTCCTGATAACCAATGCAAGAGCCCAGATACCTGATGTTTGGTTTGTAGCATGCTGCATGCTGAGATGAACAAGTTTGATCAAAGGGATGCCCCTGACCTTCATTCAGGGTCACAGGGATCAAATATGCTAAAGATTTTTAAACAATTTTCTTGATAACCAAGAGGCCCAGAGACCTGATATTGGGTTTGTAGCATTCATGGGTAAAGAGATATAATGATTGTTCAAAACTTCAAATGAATCACCTTAACCTTCGTTCAAAGTCCCAGGGGTCAAATGTGCTAAAATATATCAAAACTCAGGTGACCGTTAAGGCCCATGGGCCTGTTAACGTTGTTGTTATTTCAAATGTCCTGCGCGCCCACAAAGAAGATTTTGAATAGATTGATCAATATGTATGTACCATTATGATAAAGAGTTTGAATTTGTACAGATTTGATAGAGAATGAATTTTCAGTCATAAAGTACCTTCACAGTATATTATAAGGGAAGGTTCGAATTCCATCTCACTAAGGCCAGGACAACTTTTTCTTACATGAACATGTACAGGTTTAATACAAATTTCTGCTTTATATAAAGAAAGTTAAAATCACAAAATTTGGCTTAAACTTATTTATTTTATAATCATATAATAATAAGAAATTTTAGATATGACAAGCTGTTTCCTGGTCCCATGAATATTTTTTTATTTAAGAAAGTTCACTACATAACTTGAATGTCTATATATACATTCATGTATTTTCATCTTCAAGGTTAGAATATAAAAAGTAATACATATTATAATTTCATATATCTGGCTTAATACATATCAATCATTATAATTAGTACCATCACCATGCATGTACAGATAAATCAGACACATATATATATTTGTGGATAATTAGTGGATAATCTAATTTTGTTTTAGCTAGATATGATTAAGCACATGTACATAATGTATGGTACATGATTAAACAGGCATGTTTAATTCATAATTAAACTTGTGTATATATCTAATTTTGCGGACTACAACTATATTTGAATAACATTTGGATATTTTAAAAACAGACAGAGACACACTTAGCGTTGTGACGATAATATAGCACTGTCTTTGTTGACTGGTAATTTGGTCATGCATCCTTTGAAACAACAGGTACATGCGAAATGGCCCTTTCATCTCTCTAAAGAAATTATGCATTACCTGTATACTGTTGACACCATTGTTTTCCTGCACATATATGCTGTATTTTAAAATGTCTTGCAAAAACAGAATATACAATCATTGATTTGTTTCAAGGAGAGGGTGGTGAAGGCAAGTAAATTCCCTCTATGTAGAGGACAGAGGAGGGCTACAATGATGGCTCTTTGTAGATGGTGACATTGAGGGCAACAGTGATTTGTCTCCAAGTAGAGGATGTCATTGAGGGCAAAAGTGATTTGTCTCTAATTATATATAAGAAGAGTCTGTCGTTGAGGGCAACAGTGATTTGCTTCAAAGTAGAGGGTGCCATTGAGGGCAAACGTTATTTGTCTCTTAAGTAGAGGGTGCCATTGAGGGCAACGGTGATTTGCCACCAAGTAGAGGGTGCCATTGAGGGCAAAAGTGATTTGTCTCTTAAGTAGAGCTCGAGAGTGTCAGAGGGTTACAATGATTGTTTGAATTCGTTGTTATAGATCTAGAGCTTCCAGAGGGTTACAATGATTGCTTTAATTTGTAGTTGTAGAGCTGCCTGCCAGAGGGTAACAATGGTTGTATTGTTGTTGTAGAGCTGTCAGAGGGTTACAATGATTGTATTGTTGTTGTAGAGCTGTCAGAGGGTAATAATGGTTGTATTGTTGTTGTAGAGCTGTCAGAGGGTAATAATGATTGTATTGTTATTGTAGAGTATCCAGAGGGTTACAATGATTGTATTGTTGTTGTAGAGCTGTCAGAGGGTAACAATGATTGTTTTGTTGTTGTAGAGTATGCAGATCTAGAGGGTGACAATGATTGTTTTGTTGTTGTAGAGCTGCCAGAAGGTGACAATGATTGTTTTGTTGTTGTGGAACTGCCAGAGGGTTACAATGATTGTTTTGTTGTTGTTTTGAGTATCCAGAGGGTTACATTTTTTCATTTAAACAACTTCTTCTCAATAACCAAGAGGCCCAGGGACTCGATATTGGGTCTGTAGCATGCTTGCGTGAAGGGCTACAAAGTTTGTTCAAATAAATGACCTTGACCTTCATTCAAGGTCACATGGGTCAAATAGGCTATAATTTTCAATCGACTTCTTCTCAATAACCAAGAGGCCCAGGGACTTGATATTGGGCCTGTAGCATGCTGGGGTGAAGGGCAGTGATTTTTTCATCCTATTTTTACAGGGGCCTGTACCTTTTCAATTGGGAAAATACAGCAGTATTTTTCCCCGATTGGGAAAATTTGCTGTCTGTTTTAAATGCAAAAAATAAATAAATAATAAGTCAATAACACATCCAAATATTTATTCATCTGTTAAACTTTTAACATTCATCTGGCCTAAGGATTCTTAATAGCTATCTAAAGGGCCATTTTCCTTGTTTTTGTCCCTTGAACTTGTCCACCAAAGTCAGTCCAGGTCAGTGGTCATGTTTTTTCAATTTTCTTGAAGGATGTGTCCCAAGTTTTACACCCTTTAATTTGTAACAAATGGCTTACAACTCGAATGTGCACCAAAACAAACAATTCTCAGTACTTGCACATGTAGCCACATGTCACTCTACTGTGATAAAGCCAAGAGAAGGCCAATTCATATTTTGCAGCATTAAATTTTCGTCTATCGACGCTGCTTCTCTTTTTTCCCCGATAAAGTTAATATCAGACTTTCGTCGCGGGTTACATGTACATTGATTGTTGCTACTGGTAAACATTCCGTCTGGACGGTTGATAAAACAGATTCAATGTTGGATGATGATTCATTGGTTGAAGGGTTGTTTTTGAAGAAGTCACTCACTTTCGTAAGGCCTTTCCTATCCTTTTTTGTCAGTCTTTTGACATAATACTTCGAGTTGTGCGGCTCTTGTTTACATGATCTTAAACTTTCAAGCGCTTGTCATAGCATATGTGAGACACGTGTGCAATTAAAACACTCGATCGACACAAACTTTCGCGGCGCGCTCAATTTGAAAAAAATGAGGAAAACGACATCGATTAATTCAGACACGGAAACAGAAACCACGGGAATTTGCGATATCGAACGCGACCAACATAGAACGAGAACATCGGCGTTGAAGATTTCTTGTGAAATACATTTTGATCAGCATTTCTTTATACCAATTGATGTGAAGGGATATTTTCTGAATAGGAAAATATGAGCAAGAAATTGGGAAAATACAACAAAATTTCTCTAGGGGAAGGGGCCGAAATTCGGCCCCAAATCGACCCTAAAAAAAACACTGAAGGGCTACAAAGTTTGTTAAAATAAATGACCTTGACCTTCATTCAATTGCAAGGTCACATGGGTCAAATAGGCTATAATCTTCAAACGACTTCTTCTCAATAACCAAGAGGCCCAGGGACTTGACATTGAGCCTGTAGCATGCTGGGGTGAAGGGCTACAAAGTTTGTTAAAATAAATGACCTTGACCTTCATTTAAGGTCACATGGGTCAAATAGGCTATAATTATTTAATCTTCAAACGACTTCTTCTCAATAACCAAAAGGCCCAGGGACTTGACATTGGGTCTGTAGCATGCTTGGTTGAAGGGCTACAAAGTTTGTTCAAATAAATGACCTTGACCTTCATTCAAGGTCACATGGGTCAAATAGGCTATAATCTTCAAACGACTTCTTCTCAATAACCCAGAGGCCCAGGGACTTGATATTGGGCTTTTAGCATGCTGGGGTAAAGGGCTACAAAATTTGTTCAAATGAATGACCTTGACCAACATTCAAGGTCACAGGGGTGAAATCGGCTTCAATCTGTAAACAATAATTTTGCGATAGCAAAGAGCCTCCGAGACCTGATATTAGGCCAATAGAATGCTCGAATGAAGGACTAGAAAATTTATTAATATGAATAAACCTAGCCTACTATGATATTTGAATGTAATCAGCATAGTATCTGTGGAAAAGACCTCAATCAACTTCAAAGTTGCTGTAAAGCCAGGTGAGCGATACAGGCCCATTGGGCCTCTTGTTGTAGAATATCCAGAGGGTTACAATGATTGTTTTGTTGTTGTAGAGCTGCCAGAGGGTTACAATGAGAACAAAGAAGCTGTTAAGGATGGTCTTACATTCTACATGAAGTACCTGGGGTCCACACTGGTAGAGGAGGCAGATGTTGGGGAAAGTTATGGTGACGGTGCCAGCACCAAAGCTGTACAGAATATTGTCACAATGGTATGGGAATTGAAACTGGATCTTGTATCCTATTATAACAATGTATTGATTGTGAATCACTGACATGATACAGAAAGCCTTAAGCTTACTGTTACCAACCAAAATTCAAGCATCCTAAAAGTCATTACAGTGTATCAATACTTGTTAACAAGGAAAAAGATTAATATATTTGAGGCAATCAAATGACTCATTGAGGCATGGTTTAACAAAAATGTCCCTATGAAATAGTATAAAATTGTTTGTCTCTGACTGTCCTTAAATGGCCATAGCTGTTGATAGAACGTACATTAATTATAATTATTGTCTCAGAAACTTATTATTAACTTATGACAATAATAAAAATAAACCAATATGTGTTGTTATCTATGTAGTAAATATATTTTAAATCTTTTGTTTGCAGGCTAAAGCATTGGGGAAAAAATTGAAAAAGGTTGCCCTCACGGCATCACCAACCGGTATCCAG
Organism: Pecten maximus; assembly: GCF_902652985.1. Taxonomy (NCBI): domain Eukaryota; kingdom Metazoa; phylum Mollusca; class Bivalvia; order Pectinida; family Pectinidae; genus Pecten; species Pecten maximus. The sequence goes on from NC_047019.1 coordinate 40,883,776, forward strand.
GTCGTGGACATGGTTTCTAAGGAGATTATCCAAGAAACATCAATATACAGGTATTTTCCATTTTCAGGGGATTTTAAGGCATAGGCAATGCAACCACTAAGTGATTTAAGCACTTCTTCCCATGTGTATTGGATCGCCCACACTACATCTATCTGTCCATGTATAGATACCCTTGTCTCGATATAACTATGGCCAGTTTATAAGTTTCTGTCATATGCTGGCTTGTCTAAATTTATTAGCTCACCTGCCCGAAGGGCAAGTGAGCTTATGCCATGGTGCGGCGTCCGTCGGCCGTCCGGCCGTCCTGCGTCAACTTTTTCATTTAAACAACTTCTTCTCAATAACCAAGAGGCCCAGAGACTTGATACTGGGCCTGTAGCATGCTGGGGTGAAGGGCTACTTAGTTTGTTCAAATAAATGACCTTGACCTTCATTCAAGGTCACATGGGTCAAATAGGCTATAATCTTCAAACGACTTCTTCTCAATAACCAAGAGGCCCAGGGACTTGATATTGGGCCTGTAGCATGCTGGGGTGAAGGGCTACTAAGTTTGTTCAAATAAATGACCTTGACCTTCATTCAAGGTCACATGGGTCAAATAGGCTATAATCTTCAAACGACTTCTTCTCAATAACCAAGAGGCCCAGGGACTTGATATTGGGCCTGTAGCATGCTGGGGTGAAGGGCTACAAAGTTTGTTCAAATAAATGACCTTGACCTTCATTCAAGGTCACATTGGTCAAATAGGCTATAATCTTCAAACGACTTCTTCTCAATAACAAAGAGGCCCAGGGACTTGATATTGGGCCTGTAGCATGCTGGGGTGAAGGGCTACAAAGTTTGTTCAAATAAATGACCTTGACCTTCATTCAAGGTCACATTTGTCAAATAGGCTATAATCTTCAAACGACTTCTTCTCAATAACCAAGAGGCCCAGCGACTTGATATTGGTGCTGTAGCATGCTGGGGTGAGGGGCTACAAAGTTTGTTCAAATAAATGACCTTGACCTTCATTCAAGGTCACATTTGTCAAATAGGCTATAATCTTCAAACAACTTCTTCTCAATAACCAAGAGGCCCAGTGACTTGATACTGGGCCTGTAGCATGCTGGGGTGAAGGGCTACTAAGTTTGTTCAAATAAATGACCTTGACCTTCATTCAAGGTCACATGGGTCAAATAGGCTATAATCTTCAAACGACTTCTTCTCAATAACCAAGAGGCCCAGGGACTTGATATTGGGCCTGTAGCATGCTGGGGTGAAGGGCTACAAAGTTTGTTCAAATAAATGACCTTGACCTTCATTCAAGGTCACATTGGTCAAATAGGCTATAATCTTCAAACGACTTCTTCTCAATAACCAAGAGGCCCAGGGACTTGATATTGGGCCTGTAGCATGCTGGGGTGAAGGGCTACTAAGTTTGTTCAAATAAATGACCTTGACCTTCATTCAAGGTCACATTTGTCAAATAGGCTATAATCTTCAAACGACTTCTTCTCAATAACCAAGAGGCCCAGCGACTTGATATTGGTGCTGTAGCATGCTGGGGTGAGGGGCTACAAAGTTTGTTCAAATAAATGACCTTGACCTTCATTCAAGGTCACATTTGTCAAATAGGCTAAAATCTTCAAACAACTTCTTCTCAATAACCAAGAGGCCCAGTGACTTGATATTGGTCCTGTAGCATGCTTGGGTGAAGGGCTACAAAGTTTGTTCAAATAAATGACCTTGACCTTCATTAAAGGTCACATGGGTCAAATAGGCTATAATCTTCAAACAACTTCTTCGCAATAACCAAGCGGCCCAGGGACTTGATATTGGACCTGTAGCATGCTGGAGTGAAGGGCTACAAAGTTTGTTCAAATAAATGATGTTGACCTTCATTCAAGGTCACATTGGTCAAATAGGCTATATTCTTCAAATGACTTCTTCTTAATAACCAAGAGGCCCAGGGACTTGATATTGGGCCTGTAGCATGCTGGGGTGAAGGGCTACAAAGTTTGTTCAAATGAATGACCCTTGACCTACATTTAAGATCACGGGTGAAATCTGCTTAAATCTGTAAACAATAATTTTGCGATAGCCAAGAGCCTCCTAGACCAGATATTAGGCCAATAAAATGCTGGAATGAAGGACTAGAAAATTTATTAGTATGAATAAACCTAGCTTACTATGATAATCAGCATAGTATCTGTAGAAATGAACTCAATCAACTTCAAAGTTGCTGTAGAGCCAGGTGAGCGATACAGGCCCATTGGGCCTCTTGTTCAGATTTAAAATATATTTTACAGAAATGTATATAAAAAAAATTACATTACTTGGTTTGAGTATATGTGACCAGGGCCTAAGCCCAGAACCTGTACATGTATGTGTCAAGTACATGTTGTGTAATGTACCTGTGTGATTTGTATAAGTAATTGTCCAGTATACGTGTCCTGTGGAATGTGGACAAACCGGTCCAACGTGAAATTGACAGATGAACACAGCATTTGAGCAAAGCACCTGCATTGCATGCTTTTAAAGTTCTCACACCCATCACTTCCTTAGCTTTCCTCTTACCCTCTCCAAACTTAACCCTCATTCGAATGCTGTACGTACGCGTGAGCGGTCCAGCAACAATAGCTTTACCTGAGCTACTGGCAACAGTTTACCAAGTGTATTTCGCCAGAGGCCTGTTAAGTTGATGGGGATGAGAGTGTGGTTGTGTGAATCTTTCCCATTCGTGGTTAGTGAGTATATATTATATTTGTATGAGCTATTGAAGGTTTTTTCTCCCCGTATAATAAAACTATTGAAGGTTTTTTCTCCCAGTATAATGAAACTATTGAAGGTTTTTTCTCCCCGTATAATAAAACTATTCCGAAAGAACCAAAGACTTTGTTGTTGTACCACGCCCAGATGACATATATATAGATCCATTCATTTTCTGTATTTCAGAATATCATTTTGCTCAGCTGACAAAAGCCATGATAAAGTTTTTGCTTACATGGCTAGAACAA